>NC_056472.1:34998960-35026356 GCF_008729295.1 Plectropomus leopardus | reverse complement strand
CACACACACACACACACACACACACACACACACACACACCATTTCTTCTGTTCAGGTTCAGTTCCCAGACAGGTCCATGTGTTCCCTGACAAGTGACATTAAGGTGACCTGTGTGTGTCAGTGTTTGTGTCTCTCGTTTGAAACTTAGAGAGCCGCAGACAGCTGAGGCGGCTGCTCCTCGCCATGACTCATTGAGTGGTGAGGAGCGGCGGTGGGGTGAGGCGGTGAAGCGGTGCGGTGGGGCCTGTTCTCCTCACAGGGGGAACTAATTTCTTGAGCTGGCGGTGGAGGAAGACTCCATTAAAGGGCATATTTAAGCACATTTGCAATCCTAAGAAGAAGGTAACGGTATCGGAGTTGGCGGCGGCTCGAGGAAAGTCTTTCATGTCGTGTCCACAGGACAAACGCACATCAAAGGCAGAGGACGTCCTCGCTAAATGAGGACTTGTGGATTAGAGAGACGGACGGGCAGGTGGCCCCCAGACTGTCCTCTGCGGCACGTCTACCGGGCACGCCGCCTCACTGAGCTCGCTCCAACCGCCACCTCGCTGAGCGCCATGCTATCGGTGCTCGCCATGCAAATTAAATCCGAGAGGGCCCTTTAATGGAGTCTTCCTCCACCGCCAGCTCATGAAATTAGTTCCCCCTGTGAGGAGAACAGGCCCCACCGCACCGCTTCACCGCCTCACCCCCTTAACGCCCCGCCATTCAACCTGAGCTCGCCCCATAGTCGCAAGACCGCCCCAACACACCAAGTAAAACCACCCTATCGCTGAGCGTCAAAGGGGCTTATCCGGTGCTTCTGCTGCTAGGCTATCTGTGCTACGCCATCTTGCAAAATTAAAAAAAAAAATTCCGAGAGGGGGGGGGGGCGTGCGCGCGTGTAAGTAAGGGAGGGGGGGGGGGGGGGTGGCTTTGAATTCCTGCAGGAGGGAGATTCTCCTCTGCCTCCCCCCTCTGCTGCCTCTGTTATCAGCCCAGTGCTGGGGGAGACGCAGAGGGAGGAGGGAGGAGGGGGGAGTATCTGTGTGCAGAAGTAGCACCTCCCCCTCCTGCTGTATGAGCACAGAGGCTGCAGGCGGGAGCTCTGCACCTGACAGTCCCAGCGCAGGGCACAGGAGGCTCCTGTGTTTGAACATGTGAACGTCATGTTGAGGTCATGAGCCAACCTCTGACCTCTGACCTTTCAGATATAATCATAGAATCAGCTTCCTGCTCGCTCGAGGTGATGCGCCGCTCCTCTAATTATCGCTCAGCCCGTCACTCAGGTTTCACTCCGCTCCGCTCAACCCGCTCAAACCGCTTGACCCGCTCAAACCACTCATACCCCCTCAACCCGCTCAACCCGCTCAAACCGCTCAACCCGCTCGAACCACTCCGCTCCAGGAAAATTAAATTAAAGGAGCGGTCTGTGAAATCATCTCTGAATCTTTCCCATGATGCTCTGTGTCTCAGCAGGTGATGGCGGCTGGCTTCCAGCTGGATGACTCCGTGTGATGGGGGTCTCCTCCGGTCTCACATCTATTAATCCAGATCGGTGTGATGCTGCGGGGGGCCCAGGGGTCCGGAGCCCGGCTGTCTCCACCAGGTAAACATTAGCATAGTAATTATCCGGGTTAATTTGGCAAATTAGCGGCATGTTGTTGTTTCCTGTGTGGCCCCCGGAGGAGCAGCTGCTCCTGTAGCGGGGCCAGGAGGAGGTCCACCAGGAGCCCACTGTTCAGGACTCGCAGGATAAGCGGAACTGGATTAATCCCCCTTACATCTTGCACTGCTCCTCATACTCCTGCTGCTCCTCATGCTCCTCCTGCTGCTCCTCATGCTCGTCATACTCCTGCTGCTCCTCGTGCTCCTCCTGCTCCTCCTGCTGCTCCTGCTCGTGCACTCATTGCGGTGCATTTGAGCTCTGTGCAAATAATAACTATAGTCATTTATGATCACGGTGTTCTGCATTCATTCATCTGTTTGATTTGTTCTCTCAGTTCATCAGAGTGACATCACTACCCAGAGGACCAATGAGAGGTCAGGACTCAGAGGACCAATCAGAGTTCATGTTCATCTGACCTGTGAGTGTCTCTCCTCTCTGTCTTTACTGTCACACCTGAGACCATGTGACCGTGACATCGTACAGCAGGTTAACGAGTGTAACGTGTCGAGGTGATGACATCATCGTGTGTGTGTGTGTGTGTGATTGGCTGGTGACTGAACTCTGATGTGGGGGCGGCTGTGGCCCAGAGGTAGAGTGGGTCGTCCTCTAATCGGAAGGTGCGATCCCCAGCTCTTCGGGGCAATGTGCTGAAGTGTACTTGGGCAGGATACTGAACTCCGAATTGCTCCCGATGCCGCGTCATCGGAGCGCGAGCGCGTGTGAATGATCATTGAGTAGCAGGTGGCACCGTGTACTGTAGCCTCGGCCACCGGTGTGTGAGTGTGTGAATGTGACAGTGTAGTGTGAGACTGCTTTGAGTGGTCAATAAGACTAGAAAAGAGCCATACAAGTTCAGTCCATTTACCATTTGATGTTTGTTCATCACACACACACAAACACACACACACACACACTGATTCTCACATTTCTCCTGATAATGAGCCGTATTTTCCCTTGTTGTGTGGTGTCCTCGGTTACCATGGAGACGCAGTCATGTGACTCTGAAAGTGGGCCACGAGGCGACAACAGAGACCGCCACTCAGCTTTTATCCCCGTTCGTTTCTTCTGACAAAACACACACTCACTTCACTGAGAGCACGGAGCGCTCGCACTGGTCTCAACACAAACACCACATATTTTTAGAAATGAAAAATAAATGTTTTAAAGAAAGAAAAAAACACCTGACTATTTTATTGAGAAAAAAACCACACCAGCAATTTAAAAAAAAATCACCAAAACTTTCAGTTCAATTGCCAGAAATGTTTTTGTTTATAAATTGCCCCCCAAAAATGAGAGTTTGATTCCCCCTCAGCCCTTTGCTGCATGTGCCGCCCAGCCCGTTCATACTGCACTGTTCTGACTAATAAAGGCCAAAAAGGCAAAAATAATTTCAAAAATCTTAAAAAGAACCACAAAGTTACCAAAAAATCTTTGAGAAAAAAAAATCGCTAAACTAGTCGACAGTTTTTGTCTGCAGTCTCTCACACGTTTTCTTCTGTCCGACAGGGAGCTAATGTTCTTTATTTTCTTCTTTTTTATTTTCTTCATTTTCTTTATTTTCTTTTTTATTTTCTTCATTTTCTTTATTTTCTTCTTTTTTATTTTCTTCATTTTCTTTGTTTTCTTCTTTATTTATCTTCTTCCTCTCTGACTCCGTGAGACGAGTCGGTCGAGCAAACTGTTTGAAATGCAAAAACATTTCCAGTTTCTATATTTCATCAAGGAGCCGTTCATGTTTAATAAATCACAGACGCCGTCCTCCCAGACTTTGTTCTTCATGAAGCAAAAAGATCATTTAAAATCTTAATCCGACCTGCAGGATGTTTGCGGGGGGCGGTGTGTTTGTAAAGGGATTAACCCTTCGACAGCGGCTGTGTCACTGACGCGTGTCACACAGACACCAGCCCACACCGCGGTGCTCAGCGTTCAGCGCCGAGACCAAAGCTTTCGTGAAAAAAAAGAAAAAGTAAAAAAGACAAATTTTCTTCCTTTAAAATTGCTCAAAACTATCGAAGGAAAAAAACACAGAAATCTTTTCTTTAAAAATTTTTGAAGAAAATGAATCTCCAAAATGTTTCCTGTTCCGTACAAATCACCAGAAACTATAAAAACGAATTATTCGAGCCTGTTTTTCTGTAGTTTTTTCGAGCGTCTGCTTTTGGTTTTCTCAGTGGTGTCTTGTTCGCCCCTTTGGGCTGGGCACATCGTTTATGCGTGACACGATGATAAAATGACATCAGTCTATTCTGAAACCATCCGCAGTTTGCCGACTTTTACGGCCACCGCTCTCCTTCTCTGAGCTAGCAGCTAACGGCTAACAGGCTCGCTCGCTGTCCCGTCCACGCTCGCGTTTCTCCGGCTTGACGTGTTACACTGACCTCGTCACGGCGCCAGTGACGTGTCAGCTGACCTGTTTTCAGCTCTGTGTGACTCAGCAGATTCTTTCAAACATTTCTGAAATTAATGACGGCGTCTCCACCATCTGTCCATCTGTCCCCTCTGAGCTGAGGGGCACCACAATATGTCTCCTTCCCCCCAACGGCTAAAGTGATGAATCAATCATGTCCTCTGAGACACCGTCTCCATGTCTCTGCTCACATTCCCTTAATGTCCCACAGTGTCCTCTGTCCCTCCAAGACACCAACACTGTTCCCACAGTGTCCTCTGTCTCACCTGTGTTCAGGTGGTCACAGAAGTGTTGAGGACATTGTGTGTGTGTGGCGGCGTTGAGTGAGTGCTCCTGCAGCTCCATGAGCAGATGGTAGCGTGCTCGGCGGCGTGCTCGGTGGCCCGGCAGCGTGCTCGGCGGCGTGCTCGGCAGCGTGCTCAGCAGCGTGCTCGGTGGCTCGGCGGCGGCTGCAGGTGGCAGCTGTTTGGCTGCCAAACCTCGGCAGTTTGTTCCAGATGGAGCATCACGTTCAGGGACCGCGAGGACGCCCCGACCTCCTGCTGGGTTAGGGTTTATTTTTATAGAATCAGAACATTTTTGGGGGGGCACCGGGGGGCCTGTCAGGGGCCACATTTGGCCCGCGGGCCGTAAGTTGAGTACTAGTGGTGTCCTGTCTGTCCATCAGTCTCATTGTCATCAACGCAACATCTGAAAAACACCTGTGGACAATATGTGTGGCACAAATATCCACCTGGACACTCAGAGGAAGACAGAGACACAGAGAGAGAGAGAGACACAGAGACAGAGAGACACACAGAGACAGAGAGACACACACAGAGAGAGACAGACAGAGACACAGAGACGCACAGAGACAGTGAGAGACTCACAGAGACACAGAGAGAGAGAGACAGACAGAGACAAACAGAAAGAGACAGAGACAGACAGAGACAGAGACACAGAGAGAGAGACAGAGAAAAACAGACAGAGACAGAGAGACACACAGAGACAGAGGGACACACAGAGACAGAGAGAGAGACAGACAGAGTAATGTTGAGTCAGGTCTGGTGTCAGCTGTCCTCAGATTGACGGCGGTGGCGGTCGTCCTCTCAGCTGACCTGAGATCAGCAGTCTGCGGTCCCTCATGAGGCGGCAGGAAGTGACCTCAGCGCCTGGCCCCTGTCCATGCCACCGTCCACGCTGAAGGGCCATCTGGTTAAAGCTGCGTCCCCAGAGTCCCGCTCCACCGTCCGTCCCTCCATCAGCTGTCCTCTCAGTCAGCAGGCTGCGTCTCCCCTCAGACTGAAGAGAAGTGGAACACCCCCCCGGCTGCAACACCAACCTGTTTGTGTGTCTGCGTCCTCGTTGCCAGGACCCTCCGTCCGTCCAAAGATCCCTGCTGGTCCCACGGCCTCCAGGGGACGCTACCGGGACAATCTGTCCTGCTTCTCCCTCTGACGCCTCATCGTACACACAAAGCACACACAGAGGACACACTCTGTACACAGAGGACACACAAAGTACACACAGAGGACACACAAACAGAGGGCTTGTCTGAGGGCTTTTATTTTGAAACAGGATGATGACAGGTTGAGTGAGACAGGTGTGTGTGTCTCTGACGGATAAAGACATTGAAAGTCCAGTCAGAGGAGCTGAAGACTCAGTCTGACTGTCGAAGGTTTCAGAGTTTTTGTTGATTTTCACCGCCTGTTTCAGTGGACAGCAGCGCCGCTCACGCCGGCAGAGTGTCGGGACGTCCGTCCCGTTAGCTGCCGGCTCAGCCTCCTCCATGTTGAGAACCGTGTGCAGACAACTCGTATGTTTTTGTTTTTTTCACAGAGCTCTGTTAACCCTTCACTTCCCGCTCAGAGACTTTTCACAGTTCGGCTGCAGATGTTTGGTACGTAATGTACGTTATGTGTGTGTACGTTATGTGTGTGTACGTTGTGTGTACGTTGTGTGTGTACGTTATGTGTGTGTACGTTATGTGTGTACGTTATGTGTGTGTACGTTATGTGTGTGTACGTTGTGTGTACGTTGTGTGTGTGTGTACGTTATGTGTGTGTACGTTATGTGTGTACGTTGTGTGTGTGTACGTTATGTATGTGTACGTTGTGTGTGTACGTTATGTGTGTGTACGTTATGTGTGTGTACGTTGTGTGTACGTTGTGTGTACGTTGTGTGTGTGTACGTTATGTGTGTGTACGTTATGTGTGTGTACGTTATGTGTGTACGTTATGTGTGTGTACGTTATGTGTGTGTACGTTATGTGTGTGTACGTTGTGTGTGTGTACGTTATGTGTGTGTACGTTATGTGTGTACATTGTGTGTGTGTGTACGTTATGTGTGTGTACGTTATGTGTGTGTACGTTATGTGTGTACATTGTGTGTGTGTGTGTACGTTATGTGTGTACGTTATGTGTGTGTACGTTATGTGTGTACGTTATGTGTGTGTACGTTGTGTGTACGTTGTGTGTGTACGTTATGTGTGTGTACGTTATGTGTGTGTACGTTGTGTGTACGTTGTGTGTGTGTACGTTATGTGTGTGTACGTTATGTGTGTACGTTATGTGTGTGTACGTTATGTGTGTACGTTATGTGTGTACGTTATGTGTGTGTACGTTATGTGTGTGTACGTTATGTGTGTACGTTATGTGTGTGTACGTTGTGTGTGTACGTTGTGTGTGTACGTTATGTGTGTGTACGTTATGTGTGTGTACGTTATGCGTGTGTACGTTGTGTGTGTACGTTGTGTGTGTGTGTACGTTGTGTGTGTGTGTACGTTGTGTGTGTGTACGTTATGTGTGTGTACGTTGTGTGTGTACGTTGTGTGTGTGTACATTGTGTGTGTGTACGTTGTGTGTGTGTACGTTATGTGTGTGTACGTTGTGTGTGTACGTTGTGTGTGTGTGTGTACGTTGTGTGTGTGTACGTTATGTGTGTGTACATTGTGTGTGTACGTTGTGTGTGTGTGTACGTTATGTGTGTGTACGTTATGTGTGTATGTTGTGTGTGTGTACGTTATGTGTGTATGTTGTGTGTGTGTACGTCGTGCGTGTGTATGTTATGTGTGTGTGTGTGTGTGTGTGTGTGTGTGTGTGTGTGTGTGTGTGTGTGTGTGTGTTTGTGTTGAACGTTCAGACCTGTGAGTGTCGACGTGTGAACGCTGCAGCGTCTCTGCTTCATGTGGCTGCTGTTTTCTCCCAGAATGCACCAGAGTGACAGGATGATTTCCATGAGAAGAGAGAGCGACTCTGTGTGTGTGTGTGTGTGTGTGTGTGTGTGTGTGTGTGTGTGTGTGTGTGTGTGTGTGTGTGTGTGTGTGTGTGTGTGTGTGACCCAGCCTCAGACTGTGGCTGTGCAGTAATGAAGAGTTGGACGAGAGTGTGACACTCGGGGGCTCAGAGACGGCTTTGATTAAGTCCTCGGAGCTTCATTAAAAACCATGAAAGCTCATTTTAGAGACACACTCCCCCCTCCTCCCCCACCAAACCACTCATCACTCCACTCTCTGTTTGTGTCTCTGTGAACACACAAACACACACACACACACACACACACACACACAGAGTGAGCCGTCAGAGCACAGTTTATCTGCAGTGTGATGATGTGAACTCATGTGACATCGCTCTGACGACTGTGACATCACTCTGACATCGCTCTGACGACTGTGACATCACTCTGACATCGCTCTGACGACTGTGACATCACTCTGACATCGCTCTGACAACTGTGACATCACTGACATCGCTCTGACTGTGACATCACTCTGACATCGCTCTGACATCACTCTGATGACTGTGACATCACTCTGACATCGCTCTGACTGTGACATCACTCTGACATCGCTCTGACATCACTCTGATGACTGTGACATCACTCTGACATCGCTCTGACTGTGACATCACTCTGACATCGCTCTGACATCACTCTGATGACTGTGACATCACTCTGACATCACTCTGACGACTGTGACATCACTCTGACATCGCTCTGACAACTGTGACATCACTCTGACATCGCTCTGACTGTGACATCACTCTGACATCGCTCTGACTGTGACATCACTCTGACATCGCTCTGACATCACTCTGATGACTGTGACATCACTCTGACATCACTCTGACGACTGTGACATCACTCTGACATCACTCTGACGACTGTGACATCACTCTGAAAACTCACTCGTCGCTGTTGCTGCTGTTGTCGTTGCTGTTGTATTGCTGCGTTGCGTTGCGTTGCTGTGTTGTGTTGGGTAACCATTTAATAACAAAGTGATGGGAGGAAAATATGCTTTTCTGATTATTACTTCTATTTTTTCAGATTAATTGATTAATCAAAAAAATAATCAACCCATTAATGGATTATGAAAATAACAGTTGCAGCCCTAGTTGTGTTGTGCTGATGTGTTGTGTTGCTGTGTTGTGCTGATGTGTTGTTGTTGCTGTTGTGTTGCTGTGTTGTGTTGCTGTTGTGTTGCTGTGTTGTGCTGATGTGTTGTGTTGTTGTTGTGTTGCTGTGTTGTTGTGTTGTGTTGCTTTGTTGTGTAGTAACAGACAGTAAAAAAATTAGAAAAATAACAACAGTTCATAGATAAACAAACAAAGAGCAGCGACAGCAGCCATGTTGACTGTCAGGCAGAAGGCCTGAGCGTGTGCGCGGTGTGTGTACGGTGTGTGTGCAGTGTGTGTGCGGTGTGTGTGTGCGGTCAATTAATGATTAAGTTATCTTATTATGCAGCTTATTGCATCTGTAAATACACAGCTCAGAGACAGAAATGATAGATTTGGTGTGTGTGTGTGTGTGTGTGTGTGTGTGTGTGTGTGTGTGTGTGTGTGTGTGTGTGTGTGTGTGTGTGTGTGTGTGTCAGAGGTTTTTTTCTGTGATGAAGGTGAAGTCCGCATGTTTCAGTGTGTCACTGAGCACAGCTGTAACACACACTCACATTTCCTACACAGGAATTATAAATAACAGCTGACCAAACTGCTGAACTTACAGCATTCACACACCGTCTGTGATTCATATATGTGTATACACATGTATACGCATACATGTGTATACATGTGTATACATGTGTATACACATATATGTATGTATATACACATATATGTGTATACACATATATGTATGTATATACATATATGTGTATACATAAATACATATACACACACACACACACACACACACACACATATATACATATATGTATACACGTATATATATACACACACATATATATGTGGATACATCAACGTGTATACATATATGTATATACATACATATATGTGTATACACATATGTATGTATATACATATATGAATATATATACATAATAATAGAAGTCAATAAAGTCGAATTAAAACTAACAATAAAACATTTTTTAAGACAGCTGCAATAATAGATATGCATGCATATGATGCATGCATGTAATATAACATAGATAGATAATATTTTATATATATATCAGGCTCACTGGTATTTTTCTTTTCCTTCTATTACACATAAAAATACCTGTGAGCTCATTATGATTCATAATAATAAAAATGTTTGTGTTTGATGGAAATATAAAATGACCGTGTGTATTTTACTGAGGGAGTTCTTCGTATATGAATATGCGTTGAATATTGATCTGAGCAGTCTGTCTCTTGTGTCTTTACAGTCTGATCGATTATTGATTTCCGTGCTCTGATTTATTGATCCTCACTGCTGCTGTGAATGTTTCATAAACTGATTCCAGATCATTTTTGTGTCCAGATGCTGAGAACAGGAAGCATCTTCCTCATCTTCATCGTGTCTCTGTGCTGATGATGTCACCTGCATGGTGCAGCTCCGCCCCCTGCTGGACGCTCAGCCTCACTGCAGGTAAACACCGTCTTCAGCTGTTATCGATTATAATATTGATGATTAATGAACTCTGTGACTGATGGATACATTTATTTTAACAGCTTTTATTGATCACATCATCAGTCCGACAACAAAGGTCAGCTGATCAGATTAATTCAAATATGAAGATAAAATGACTCGTCAACTTCAGCTGCAACACAAACAAGACAATTAGAAACATCATTATTATTTTAAAAAAAAGAAGACATACAGATCATGATTAAAGTAATAATAAATATATGTGGCAGAATAAAAAGCAAAAAAAAAAAAAAACAAGTATTTTATTGAATTTAATGAAACATCACAACCTCATTTATCTGTTTATTAGAAAATTAATCTGGAGTCTTTTAATAATCCGTTCATAGTCTGAGTCATTTTTCATTCTGTGTTCGTTATAACGCAGATGAAGAACATTTCCTCCTCTTCCTCTGTCAGCTGCAGTTTTCTGCAGTTTTCCGAAATGATGCTCTGCAGATGCGGATCATACAGGATACACACACACACGCACACACACACATATATATATATGTGTATGTATATATACATATGTGTGTGTATGTATGTATAGTACCTGTGGGTGCAGTTGGAGGGCGCTGTTTTTCAGTGTCCTGCAGCTGTGTCTTCTCTGTGACACCTGAGACGTCCAAACACCCGAACCCCAGAGACAGAAATGGATCAGCAGGCAGAGAGAAGCTGCAAGCGCTGCAGCTGTCTGCTCTGTCTGTCTGTCTGTCTGTCTTCTGTCCTTCTGTCCTTCTGTCTGTCCACACTCTGCATGTGTTGTTTCACTCTGACTTTTTTCTGTCGGCCAGTTTCACCTGAAACTTCATCAAACTCTACTGATCAGAGGAAAACCACCAGCAGACCAGAAAGCAGACTTCATCAGACCTAAAGACTACAGATCCAGAGACCAAGACCAACAGACCAGTCAGACCAGCCAGTCAGACCAGTCAGACCAACGACCAGTCAGACCAGTCAGACCAACAGACCAGTCAGACCAACAGACCAACAGACCAGTCAGACCAACAGACCAGTCAGACCAGACCAACAGACCAACAGACCAGTCAGACCAACAGACCAACAGACCAGTCAGACCAGTCAGACCAACAGACCAGTCAGACCAGTCAGACCAGTCAGACCAACAGACCAACAACAGACCAACAGACCAGTCAGACCAGTCAGAGACCAGTCAGACCAACAGACCAACAGACCAGTCAGACCAACAGACCAGACCAGTCAGACCAACAGTCAGACCAACAGACAGACCAGTCCAGACCAACAGACCAGAGACCAGTCAGTCAGACCAGACCAACAGACCAGTCAGACAGACAGTCAGACAGACAGTCAGACCAGTCAGACCAGTCAGACCAGACCAACAGAAGATTAAGAAAATAATAATTAAAGAACAGAAACACAGAAAGCTACAGACCAGTCAGACCAGTAGACCAGCAGACCAATGCTGCAGAAGATTAAAAAATAATAATTAAAGAACACAGAAAGCTACAAATAAAGTACAATCTAATAAATATCACACACATCAAAATAAATAAAGACTGAGAGTGATGGAGTTTATGGGCCCCCGCATCACTGAATATATATATATATATATATATATATATATATATATATATATATATATATAATACTGTATATACTGTATATGCAGTATATACACCTTTATTATTGATCCAGTCTATCATACTGAGCCATCACAGTCATAACTGTTTATTTACAATATCTCGGGGCAGCAAACATCAAACAAATCAAACTCTGCTGCCGTTGATTTGTTTGAAGTAAAAAAATGAATCTCAGTTAAAGTGGATGCTATATTTAGAATATTTCCACCCTCAAAACAACAACAACAACAACAACAACAACAACAATAATAACAATAATAATAATAATAGTGAGAGAGGAACTGTGTGTGTGTGTGTGTGTGTGTGTGTGTGTGTGTGTGTGAGAGACGGTTAATCTGATGCTGTCACTGATCCTGTCCACCTGTCCCCCCCGTCCCCCCCGTCCCCTTCCACACAGACAGAAATAACCACAGGGTCCACTGAGGGACGGCGGCCATATTTATTTACAGCAGGACAATCATGGTAAGCAGCAGGACACAGAGACAGAGACAGAAAGGGGCAGGGACAGAGACAGAGACAGAAAGTGTCCTCTGAATGATGTCTCTGTTGCCTTCTCCTGTCCCTGTGAATGAATTAATTAGGCGAGGATGGAGGAGGGAGGAGGTGAGGATGGAGGAAAGAGGAGGTTAGGATGTGAGGAGGAGGAGGAGGTGAGGATGGAGGAAAGAGGAGGTGAGGATGGAGGAGGTGAGGATGGAGGAGGGAGGAGGTGAGGATGGAGGAAAGAGGAGGTGAGGATGGAGGAAAGAGGAGGTGAGGATGGAGGAAAGAGGAGGTGAGGATGGAGGAGGTGAGGATGGAGGAGGGAGGAGGTGAGGATGGAGGAAAGAGGAGGTTAGGATGGAGGAGGAAGGAGGTGAGGATGGAGGAGGGGGAGGAGGTGAGGATGGAGGAAAGAGGAGGTTAGGATGGAGGAGGGAGGAGGTGAGGATGGAGGAAAGAGGAGGTGAGGATGGAGCAGGGAGGAGGTGAGGATGGAGGAAAGAGGAGGTGAGGATGGAGCAGGGAGGAGGTGAGGATGGAGGAGGGAGGAGGTGAGGATGGAGGAAAGAGGAGGTGAGGATGGAGGAGGGAGGAGGTGAGGATGGAGGCGGTGAGGATGGAAGAGGGAGGAGGTGAGGATGGAGGAAAGAGGAGGTTAGGATGGAGGAAAGAGGAGGTTAGGATGGAGGAGGGAGGAGGTGAGGAGGGAGAAGGTGAGGATGGAGGGAAGAGGAGGTGAGGATGGAGGAAAGAGGAGGTGAGGATGGAGGAGGGAGGAGGTGAGGATGGAGCAGGGAGGAGGTGAGGATGGAGGAAAGAGGAGGCTTCTGGAGGAGCCCAGAGCAAGGATACACCAGTGTATCCTACATGGAAGTCTTTCAAGTGGCGAGACTACGGAGCTCCCCGAGGGTCATGGAGATTCCTCATACAAATATTACTTGTTTAAAATATATACAATGGAAATCCACAAATATCTCTATTTAAAAGAATTAGCAATTTTCATTTAAATCATATATGTACGTATGTTGTGACATTTATTCACAAACTGTTGAATCTGCATTTACAAACCAAAACTTCCCTGCACTTGTGTGTCATGGATGTATGGATGTATGGATGTATGGATGTATGGATGTGTGGATGTATGGATTATGGATGTATGGATGTATGGATTAGGGATGTATAGATGTATTGTTGTATTGATGTATGGATTATGGATGTATTGATGTATGGATGTATTGTTGTATTGATGTATGGATTATGGATGTATTGATGTATGGATGTATTGTTGTATTGATGTATGGATTATGGTTGTATGGATGTATGGATGTATTGTTGTATTGTTGTATTGATGTATGGATTATGGATGTATGGATGTATTGTTGTATTGATGTATGGATTATGGTTGTATTGATGTATTGATGTATGGATGTATTGTTGTATTGATGTAAGGATTATGGATGTATGGATTATGGATGTATTGATGTATGGATTATGGATGATTGATGTATGGATGTATGGATTGTGGATGTATGGATTATGGATGTATGGACTGCGGATGTATGGATTGTGGATGTATGGATGTACAGATTGTGGATGTATGGATGTATGGATTGTGGATGTATGGATTGTGGATGTATGGATGTATGGATTATGGATGTGTGGATTATGGATGTGTGGATGTGTGGATTATGGATGTGTGGATGTATGGATTGTGGATGTATGGATTGTGGATGTATGGATGTATGGATTGTGGATGTATGGATTATGGATGTATGGATGTGTGGATGTATGGATTATGGATGTATGGATGTGTGGATGATGGATTGTGGATGATGGATTGTGGATGTATGGATGTATGGATTGTGGATGTATGGATGTGTGGATGTATGGATGTATGGATTGTGGATGTATGGATTATGGATGTATGGATGTGTGGATGTATGGATGTATGGATTGTGGATGTATGGATGTATGTATGGATTATGGATTGTGGATGTATGGGATGTATGGATTATGGATTGTGGATGTATGGATGTATGGATTGGATGTGTGGATGTATGGATTATGGATGTGTGGATGTATGGATGTATGGATTGTGGATGTATGGATTATGGATGTATGGATGTATGGATGTGGATGTATGGATGGATGTATGGATGTGTGGATGTATGGATGTATGGATTGTGGATGTATGGATGTGTGGATGTATGGATGTATGAATTGTGGATGTATGGATTATGGATGTATGGATGTGTGGATGATGGATGTGTGGATGTATGGATTATGGATGTATGGATGTGTGGATGATGGATGTGTGGATGTATGGATGTATGGATTGTGGATGTATGGATGTATTGATGTATTGTGTGTGTGAATCTTGCCGTGAATCGATCCACAAATGCATTTTTTTCAACAGGAAGAATCCGTTGCCAATCAGATGTCTCCTTCTTTCAGCCAATCACAAGAACGCGTCCGCTCGGCGCGACACATGCCTGACAGACAGACATGTTGACGTTCAACATGAACATGGCGTCCGGTGGTGATGATGCGCTTAGTGTATGCGAAACATTATACAGGTTTACTCAGTTTTCCTAAGTTGTGAGGTTTGCTCAGATAGTTGAGATTGTATGAAAGGTGATTATAGTTACGCGGTTTAATTGCGTATCCAGCTTCATTAGCTAACGAGCTGTAGTAGCGTCAGCTAGCAGCGTACGCTACCGCGCTATGCTACCGCGCTATGCTAACGCGCTACGCTAATGCGCTACGCTAACGCGCTACGCTAGCGTCCCCGCATGCTAATAAGGTTCAGGTAACATCTTACAGTTAAGTTGAAGTTAAAGTAAACGCAGTTACTGTTTGACAGGATCTGTCGCCTCAAGCCGAGGGAGCAGCCCGGACTTGTGCGTGAGTCCGGGCTGGAGGCGCTGCAGCACCGTGGACGGAGGGGTGAGACAGGCCATGAGAAGGTGATGACTTGTATTTATCCCGCTATAAGAACTTACAGCCAGCAGCGCATGGATGTGTGGGAAAATGGTAAAAATGATGAATTATGAGGCCACTATGTACATTTTGGTCCAGAGGGTGGCGCACTTCCCGAGGGCCTGATCGAGACACTGAAGTCTGAGAAAGATTCGCACACAACGCGGTGAAGTCCACAAATCGCAACCGGTTTGTAAATGCAGATTCAACAGTTTGTGAATAAATGTCACAACATACGTATATGATTTAGATGAAACTTGCAAATTCTTTTAAATAGAGATATTTGTGGATTTACATTATATATTTTACATTATATATTTACATTTACATTATATATTCAAGTAATATTTGTGTGTGCATCATAAATACATTTGTGAACTTTATTAATTTATATGTGGATTATTTTTATGCTTATATAGAATGAGAAATATTTGTGTGTGCATTGAAAAATGTTTGTGTGTTGAGAGACATTTATATATCAATCCCAATATACAGTTGTGAATCCTTCTGTGTGCATTTATTCATTATGAGAATAATCTAACTCCATAGGCTGCTGCTCAGTGTCCGCTGAGCTGCTGCTGAGTGTCCGGCTGAGCTGCTGCTGAGCTGCTGCTGAATGTCTGCTGAGCTGCTGCTGAGTGTCCGGCTGAGCTGCTGCTGAGCTGCTGCTGAGTGTCCGGCTGAGCTGCTGCTGAGCTGCTGCTGAGTGTCCGGCTGAGCTGCTGCTGAGTGTAGGAACAGCGTCTGCAGCTTTGGCCCAATTCAGGGTCTGCGTGTTACGGCGGACGCAGCCTACACGGGCTACGGAGGCGACTCCTTCAGACGCTCCTGACAGAGACAGAGACAGAGACAGAGAGAGAGACAGACAGACAGAGACAGAGAGAGAGAGACAGAGACAGAAATTATTTATTTTTTATTGATATTTTACTGGAGGAGGAGAAGCGCCTCTGTCAGCATCGGCAGCTGATTTCTCTCTGGGCAGCAGAGCCTCGCTCAGTGGGCGGAGCTCTCCCTCGCTCAGTGGGCGGAGCTCTCCCTCGCTCAGTGGGCGGAGCCCTCTGCTGCGGGCTGCACAGCGCTGAGCTGGCTCATTCCCATAGCTCGTATGCTAGGTGGCTACATGTTAGCATTACTAATGTCACGTATTATGTAGGAAATGATGAGATTTTAATGTCCCTCTAAGTTTAACATATCTGGCGTTTGATTTTCAAATAAGTAAAAGCCCACATTAAGTTAAATCGACGCTCCGATCTCCGCCATGATCTCCGCTCTGTGCTGCCATTATGACAATTATTTTTTGAGGATTGCGGGCGCACAAGGAATCTTGGGAAATGGAAAGCGGCGAAGGATAGTAGCGACGTGTCCTCCAAACAGAGGGAGCAGAAGGACGCATTTGTGGGCTGCGTGAGAAGGAGCCTTCGAATTGAGACGGCCTTCGCACAGAGCTGTGACGTAATCGGCTTTCGAATGCAGCCTCCGAAGGCTGCGGACCCTGAACTGGGACACGGCTTGTGTTTCACATGAGAGCAGCGGAGAGCTGCAGCTTCTTCCCCAACAAACGCACATCCTTTTCAATGGTGACCTTACTCCGACCATAAAGGTCAAAGTAGAAAACTGTACACTTCTCAGTACAGCAGAGGGAGACGCGCCGCAGTGACGGCGTCTCCTTAAATTCTGGTACTTTGCCAGATTCGTCTATAGATAATTCTGCAGGTGAAACGGTTTTTTAATGTATCTGAGCCCCGGTTTTGTGCCAGAGACTGTGTCCCCGTCACTTTGTGTCCCCGTCACTTTGTGTCCCCATCACTTTGTGTCCCCGTCAATTTGTGTCTCCGTCACTTTCACTGTGTTCGAAACTGCGAACTGCATACTACAGGTGCAGTCAGTATGCAGTATCCTCTACATACTGCGTACTGCATTCCACAGTAGTATGCAGTATCCTCTACATACTACGTACTGCGTTCCACAGTAGTATGCAGTATCCTCTACATACTGCATACTGCGTTCCACAGTAGCAGTACAGCTGTTCAGGTGGATCCTGCAGTACGCTGAGTCAGACTCGGCTGGTTTATGAAAGTTGAAGCAAACAACAGTAAAACTGTTACCGCGTAGCATCGATTTACGGTTTGAAACAGAGTAAACAGGTGATGTGTACAGACGATGGTATGAGTTCCTGTCCCTTTTAAACTTTATGATTGTATGTTGTTCATGTGAAAGCCCGAGCTGGTGTGACGGGCGACTCTTTTTTTTGTCTTGTAGAGGACTTTAGCTCAGTGAGTTAAGTGCGCGTCCACCGCAGGTTTTTTAGCAGCGGCCGGGTTCGATTCCGGCTTGCGGTCCTTTGCTGTGTGCCGTCCCCGTTTTCGCTCCCTTTCCTGTCACTCTCTAACGGCACTATAATAAAGGCATGACAAGTCAAAGAAATTCTATTTAGAAAATAAGGTAAAAATCGCTCATGTATTCTGTGTAATTGTACTCTTATTAGTAGACATTGGTATGCGGTTTACCTGATAAAAGTACTGTAAATGACAAATGACAGTTGGTTTGACAGAGTGGCAGACACCACCGTGACAGATGACAGCGCGTCCACGCAAAAGTACTAATAATGTTTTGTGACTCGTGTGTACAATTAATATCTTAATATACTATCGCTGCATGAAGCTAAATGTATAAATATATATTTGATGATATTTGAACGAATGCGACCTCAGAATGACTTAGTATGTCCCAATTGTCTGCATACTGCATGCAACAGTATGTACTTTGTAGGGCAGCTGGAGTATGTACTAAATGTAAAAAAGAAAAAGTATGTGATTCAGATCGCAGCATCTGTGTCCCCGTCACTCTGTGTCCCTGTCTGTCTAAACCCTGTCCAAGCCTCAGCTCTTTATCATTTAATATCTCTAGCTCACACACTGTATTTTAGTGTGCCTGTTTTAGTGTGTTTTCATTATTTTAGCGCTTATTTTTATTTGAAGCATTAATATACGTCTATTTTAAATCATTTAACTTTATCTTTTATTTATTTTGAACTTACTACTTATTCAACATAAAGACAACACATACAGTATGTAACACAGGAGATGCTGTCGTATTTATAACACCACTGAGTACCCGTTTGTGATAAAACCACCTCCCATAAAACACTCTAACTCAGCATGAAACCCACCTGACTGTTCAGTCTGAGGAAAAGAGAAAAAAATATCCACAATAAAAGTGACAAAACATTAATAAAAATAAAATATAAACCATAGTTAAAACAACAACAAAAATAAGACAAAGAAAGACGAACAATAAAAAACAGACAAAGGAAAAAGGTTAATATCTTTTATTTATATTTTAATTTTCTTTTGTTCATATTTTATTTATCTTTCATCCTTTTTTAAAATATATCTTTTTATGATTTTACACATATTTTATATTATTTAAACCGTCACTTTAACAATACGACCTAATTTTTTTAATTTAATGTCATTAAAGTACAGATGCAGGCCTCACAAAGCCATATAAATCACGTATGAATTAATGAAATGTTTTATTAAATTGAAATATTTGGTAATGAATTTTTTCTATGGCTAAAAAAAACGACAGATTTAGCTTTAAATATTTCAGAGGTTTTCCAGGACGGCCCTGATTTTGCATTAAATTCCATTCTAGATGGTTTTAAAAAGGTCTTAATTTTAACTTTGAGAACAGCGGGAAACCCTAAATACTCAAACAGGAGAACGCTCTCAGGTCTCGTACTGACGAAGAGTAGAAATACTGCGTTGCAGAAAGACTCTTTAACAGGAAAGGTCCTGCAGTCTAAATATTACTGCAGCAAAAGCATCAAAGTATTATCATATCAGATACTTCAAGTACCCAAATTATACAGCGTTCGTTCAGACGGACAGTCGGTTTCTTTGGACTGTGAATCTCTCTGTTGGCTCTTTGTATTAATGTGATTATTGGTTATTGATCTCCTCCGAGAGCAGCTGATAGGGAGTTTGCCCTGAGTTTTGTCTGCGGGTGTGTGGAGGTTATGAAAGCATGTGTGTGATTTTGCCCTGAGTTTTGTCTGCGGGGTTTGTGGACGTTATGAAAGCATCTGTGCTTTTCGCCCTGAGTTTTGTCTGCGGGGTGTGTGGAGGTCATTAAAGCATGTTACCAAACGGTGAGGCAGCAGCTTGAATAAGAGCAGTAGAGGAAGAGGAGTGTAAACAGAGAGGAGGTCTCTGTGTTGTAACAGTGGTGGGGGGGTGTTGAGTGACAGGAACAGCCTCGGCGTCCCTCTGATCAGTCTGAAGCTCAGTCCGAAGCTTCGGGACGCCGTCTGTTTAAATCACACCTTCTCTTCACGTGATTGATTGATTGATTGATTCTGTGACATCACACCCATCAGCTGATCAATACCTATCAATACTGATCATAGCCCCCAGCTGTGACTGACAGGCTGCTGCATGGCTCCCATGTCCCATCATGCCCCCCTGAGGCTGCGGCTGGCCAATGGGAGGGCAGGGTGGGCGGGATGGGGGGGTGGCCCCCCCTGTATAAAGGCCGGCGGCGCCGTGCAGGCCCTCCTGAGCAGTTGGAGCGTTCCCAGCCTCGCCTCGGGTGGAGGGACTGCACGGAGGAAACAGAACTACACCCCGACCGTGTAGTTTTGTTTTGATCGGGGGGGTCTGGAGGCTCGACCGTTCTCACCTGGATTTTAGTGCAAACACCTTCCTGGATAAGGAGCGCGCTTCCTGTCTGAGTCACTGGGCGCCGTCCCATCAGTCCAAGGCACTCTTGGGGAGACAAGTGAGTACTTGACACGCTGCCGCTGTCCCCCCGCTGTGCCCCCGTCACCTGCCCATCTACTTGTCTGCTCTGGTTCAGGTGGTTTATCAGGACTCAGAGGATTTTAGGTGGTGTTTGTGTGATGGGGTGCAGGCCGCCGCCGCGTGCAGCTCAAACGCCAAGAATAGCTGCTGATAGCATGAGAGAGGCTGTCAGCTGCTCATGGCTTTTTAAGGGAATCAGCGGCCGCAGAGACGCAGCACATGGTGGCTGTCAATCAGCTGCACAGGGTCGGGGGGGGGGGGGGGCACAGGGGGGCCGTGTATTTTTGGTTACTGCCATATCTGTCGCCCACACGGCTCTGCAAATAGAGTTTATTCTCTGTGGTCCTTTCTGCTCTGTGGAAGGTTGACGGTTGATTGATCGGAGTGATCGGGCTGATCAGCTGGTGTTTTGGTGGATCTGTGGACTGAGAGAGTCGGTGAGGCTCTGAAATCAGCTGACGGCTCTGACGGGACAAACAGCTGCTCTGAGCAGCCGGTTAAAGACCTCCAGCTAGGACAGAAAAAGAACTTGGATTGATTAATATTGATTAATAATGATTAATATTGATGGCTGGCTTCTGGAAACAACATGTTTGTTACGGTGTGGAGGAAAAGTGTCGCCTGACAGGTTTTATTTTTATAAAGTTATTTGAAGTGAATCAGATTGTGGATTCTTTAACATCAAGTTTCCCTGAAACTTTCCTTAAATCTTCCTCTGAAACTCTCAGAAGCTTTAGTCTACCTTCAGACTTTATAAATGATGAAGTAAGTTAAAGGATATTTTTCTACATATATATATATGGATATATATGTATGTATGTATGTATATATATATATGTTAAAGTATTGTTTTATTCAGGGAGATGAGAACACAGTGGCTGCTCTGCTGCTCTTTTAAAATGGATGGTCATAGATGTTATTTTGTTGTTTTTGGGAACAGTAAAGGTCAGTTGAAGTGTCAGCTGTTTGAAAGTGTCTGTGAGGTGTGTGAGGTCAGGGGGAGGCACGGGTTTCAGGAAATCCTAAATATAAGCGGAGGGTTTTTGGCTGTGAAGTGAAACATGTTGATAGTGCTCGCTGCTCTTCAAGGCTTCGTGTAATGATATTATTTGTGATTTCAATCCAACTTTATTAACATGTTAGCAGTCGTAAACACTGATTAGAAAATAAAGAAAAAAGAAAATCTAAAAAAAACTAAATATGCAGCTGTTTTAACAGAAAATATGTTTAAATTTTGATTATGTTTTTGTCAAAAAATCCATGCAGTCAGTCTGATGACATCACAGTGAGGTCACTTTATAAACCGAGAAAAAAAAACTTTGAATCAAAATGAATAACTGTAATACTATGAAACTCTGCAGTAAAAGTACCCAGGTTAAAGTAATATTACTGCAGAGGCCTGCTTTCTCTCCTGTGCTGATCTCAGATCAGTTTCAGCAGCTCCTCAAACATCTGCTGCTGTTTATTTTAAAATCACATTCATTAGCTCCTATAAATGATCGTTATTATCAGTGTTTCGCGGTGACATCAGAGGCTGCAGCCCGCAGTGTTTTATTAATAGCCCCGGACGGACGTATGCAGGGTTCAAAAATAAGAACAGGCCAGGTAATTAAAAAAATGTATGATAATAATAATAATAATAAAATAAACAGATCCAATAATCTGTTATTCTTGTCATCCAGTTCATAAGTTGTACTTGAGCAAATGTTCTCAGTTACAGTTCACCAAGTTAACAGAAATACATTTCAGTAAACGTTTGATGATCGCTGCTGAAAACTTTTTTGTTTCTACTCAGCGCTGATTACTGACAAATACAACAACATCAATATTCAACATTCATCTGCAAAGGAAAACAGTTTTCAGGGTACATGAGGTGCCAGAGTTAAAAAAAGCCCGGACCCCCACTGAGGTCGCCTCTCAGCCCCCCGGCCTCAAACCACGGACGTGACGCCAGAACAAAGTGACGGAGCAACAAGAGAATAAACATCAAATAACCGTCACACAACGATGAACAGATACGCAGTAATGAATACATGAGAGTAATTAGGAGCTCTTTCAGTGATAGCAGTCACACGTTCCTTCATGAGTCAGAAACGTGAATACTGCAGTAAAAGTATGTGCAGTACCCCAGCAGGTACTTCATTTCCCCCTGGCAGTAACTTCAGTCAGCTGTTGTCGGCTGAACAGCTGCAGCTTCACCCTCGTCACCAGAGATGAAGATTACCTCCTAAACTCTCTGATCTGCCGCAAAAAAGAACCAGTTTCTGTCATCACTGAAAAATACAAAAGGTTTTGCTCAAACTTTGACAAAATTTAACACGTTTCATGTCCAAACACAGAAATATTCACCACAAAATCAGAAAACTGAGCTCCATATGACTCATGTTACAAATGATATCAGAATCATGAATTATAAGAACAAAAGTGAAAGCTTAATTAAAAACAACATTTATTTCCTATAATATAAAATGAAGAATAAAACAAGATAAACAACAGTAACGTCTGTGGACGTTAACATAAAGGAACATTTTCTTGAAATGTAATAAATGAGATAAATTCCTGCTCCCAAACCGTGTTTCTGTTTGTATTCGATATTAAAAATCTGGTCCTGACGCGGTCCTCCACCTCAGACTTAACGTTGTCTTTTCAGAAAACTCGATTCTTTTTCATTGTGGAGCAAAGATTTCGGCCTCTAAACTGCAGACTGAACGCGGCTCAGAAGCATTCAAGAAAAACACCTTTGTAGATGAATTCAAATAAATCTGAACAACAAACACAAAGTAAAGTTTAAAAACTCAAGTGTTAATGTGAGCTCATCAGCACGTTTGGCCCTTCAGTGACTTCCTGTCGCAGCTGTCACACGGTCATTAAAGCTGCTGTAGGTTCCTCACAGGTGTGAACCGACCCCCGACACCCTTCGCTCCCTTCACACCTGTCAGCTTCACTTCAGTGCGTCTGAAATAAAAGTGTTAAACTTATGCTCCAGATATTTACACAACAATCAGCTGAGTCTCAGAGACAAAAATGATCAAATGTTTTAGTTTTTTTAGATTTGTGAGGACAGATGCTGTGAGGTTTTATCTCCTTCTCTCCGACACGCCATCAACACGTGTAAAATCATGAGTAAATATTAATTATTATTATTATCATAATTATTATAACGTAAAAACACAAACGAGTGTAAAAATGACTCATGTAAAATCTTCTTCTGTTTCTTTAGTGAACTAAAGAAAATCTTAAAAGCAACGAACCCCAGACCGCAGTTCAAGAAAAACAACATTAAATCACGTTTGAACTGAGATGTTTTATTCAAAAATAATCAGCTGAAAGATGATTTACAATCACAATGAAAAGAGGTTCAGCTGTTGAACATAAAACAAAGCAACAAAATAAGATGAACAAACTGGAAACTTGTGATATTTTTCACTCATTGACTTTTACTGAATTTAAATAATATTTACTTTTGAGTTTGTGAGTAGCTGATAAAAGGTCAGCTGAGGTCACATTAATCACTGATTATCGATTATCTGTAATTTCAGTCAATCAGCAATCAGCTGATTAGAAGAAGATTTGGTCCTTTCACTTTTCTTTTTTTTTAATTTTCTGTTGTCTTTAATGAGTTTTTATTTCTTTGTTTCTCATTTTTCTTATTTTTAATCATCTCGTCGTCTCTGAGCACAGTGTTGTTTTTGGCTCCTCTGACATTTTTTCACACTTTAATATTTGTTGTTGTTTGCAGATGTTTGTAAAGTCTTCGTAGTAGAGTAAGGGTTAATATTTAATCCAGGTGAACTCAGTCGAATCATTCATTTTCTTCTTGTATTTTTGTATTTGCCCAGAACAGAAGTCAGTTTGTTAATTATTCTGAAGTGATGAAGCTCGGGTTCCTCTTCTGTTGATGATGATGATGATGATGATGATGAGCGTGACACGCAGCTGACCTCCAGCTGCTGCTGTCCATCAGCTTCCTCTGCCCTCCAACAGGCTCCGCCCCCCGACATTTATAGCTGCGCTCTCGTTTTTCTGAAACTGAAACCGTCAGAGACGCTCAGCACTTTTTCACCAGCTGCTGGTTCAACACACACACACAGACACACACACACACACACGCACGCACACACACACACACACGCACGCACACACAAGCACACAAACGCATGCACACACACGCACACACACACATGCGCACATACATGCATACATGCACACACACACGCAAACACGCACACACGCACACACACGCATGCACACATGCATTCTTCTTCCTCTTCCTGTGCTGTTTGCAGTTCTGACGGTTTGTTTCTGATGAAAGATAAAATTTGAGATCTGAATCTGAGACGGAGACGTTTGGTTAACAGCAGTTCGTGGTAGTGTGTGGGGGTTTGAGGTGGTCTCTGGTAGTGTGTGGGGGTTTGAGGTGGTCTCTGGTAGTGTGGGGGGGTTTGAGGTGGTCTCTGGAGATCCTGTCAGGTCTGTTTCTGTCTCTGACTGAGGCGTGGACTCGAGTCTGACTCACATTTTTAACAGGAAAAAAAGCCTAATTTTTTTCTTTAAAATTCTCCATTTTTGTTTCAAACTCAGCAGTAAAATAAATCCAAATCAATTTCAAGTTGTTTGAAGCCAGAATGTAAGCATCAGTTCTCCCCAGGGCTTATAAAAATGATCTGATATGCCTCGCCCTCTCTGCACCCCCTCATAAATAACAAACAGTCCCTACATTATATTGAAATATTCAGTTCTCATCCTGCTCCGAATGTTTCACTTATTTAAACAATATATATTTAAAAAGCTGTTGTATAGTGATGAATAGAAGCGATGAGTACTTTTGATGGTCAGTTCACAGAATGTTTGATGTTTGAAATTAGCCTGAAAGTCCTGGAAAAGTCCTGGAAAGTTATTTAGGTAAAAATGTGTATGAACTCTGTTGTTTGAACTTAACCGACGGAGTAAAAAAAAAAGAAGCAAAAAACAACAACAACAAAAAAAAACCAGATAGCAAAAATAGCAAAATGCAAAACATGCAGATCAAAAACTCCAGACGGATAAAACAATCTCTGTTTTTGAACTTTCAGATTTCCTGGTTGTGGGACAAATAAAAGATTAATTTATCTTTCTTTGGTGAGCTGAAGTCACTTTAAAAAAAATCACAAAAAATACATAAATATTTTTAAAAGCATTCATTTGTTTAATTAAATCTATTATTAAAATGTTATTATATTTGGCAAAGTGAATTCTGACTCATTCAGGACTAGAAACTCAAAGTTTAGGACTTGGGACTTGAGTCACGATTTGAGACTTGATTGTGACCAAAATATCGACTTGGCCCCGCCTCTGGTGAGAGAAATCAATATCTGCTGCTGCAGGGAGCTTATGAACTCATTAAGTCAAAGATAATAGTACCATGATAACGATTAATCGACTATCAATCATTACGACGTTAAGAATTCAATCAAACATGTTAAATTTAAAGGATCGGTTTGTGGGTAAGTTGGTCGGTCGGTCGGTCGGTGTTTGTGAAGCTGCAGACAGATGGAGGTTTAGGGTGACTGCTGGCTGATCTGCAGAAAGTTGTTCAGTTGGTTGGTTGGTCGGTCGGTCGATCGATCGGTCGGTCGGTCGGTCGGTCGGTGTTTGTGAAGCTGCAGACAGATGGAGGTTTAGGGTGACTGCTGGCTGATCTGCAGCTGATCTGATGTTGGGTTTCGTTCTTCGGTCCTACTGACTAAATGTTGTTAGATAGAATCAGCATTAGATGTCGTCCTGTCGTGAAGTTTTGGTCATATCACAACCTAAATTCAACCAAATATCAACGTCTGATGTCAGCGCTCCGCTGAAGTTCTCATCTCAGAGCGACTTTGTTCCTGTCAGTTCGGCTCGTTAATGTCATCGGGTAATGAGTGTCACTGACTCGTGTCCAGTCACGAGTTGATCGCCGCAGCGGTGACGTTTAAAATCCTCCTGTGTTTCAGAGACAGGAAGTTCCTCTGATCACACCCTTCAGATTAACCCTTTGGCGTGACCCTGAGCAAAAGCATGAGACAAAGGCAACGAGAGTCTGAAGAAATGACACAAAATTAACACAGACAAAAAAAGTACATGAACATTTCCTTAAAATTAGGGTTAAAAAAAAGGGGAAAAAATACAGCCAACAGAAGTGCTTAAAATAATAACAGTTGATAACAATTGTATGAAATAATGTAACATCTTTCATTATGATAATTATAGATATATTATTAAGGACATTCCCCAAGCTTTTCAAGAAGCTATTTTCCAAATCTACTAAATTCTTACAATTTGCAGAACATTTCTTGACAAGTTGCTCGTTGCCTTTTTTTCTATATTTTCAAAAGAAAGCAAACCAATGAGTTTTGATTTTGAAGGTTTAAAAACTTGTGACGGACACGTCTGAACAAAGCACAAGCAAAGCGACGCTGATGCAGGTTTCAAAGGGTTAAAACGCCCCCGCTCTGTGACGCAGGGACTATGAAGCTCCACTTAACGATGATAATTAACATTAAACGCCGTGTTTCTCTCTGTGTGTCCGCAGGGTGCCGACCAACATGTCAACACAGGCGCCGACGTTCACGCAGCCGCTGCAGAGCGTCGTGGCATTAGAGGGTAGTGCCGCGACGTTCGAGGCTCAAGTTAGTGGTAAGAGACTCGACTGACTCGAGGAAACTCTGCTTCTTTACTCTTTCAAAATAAAGTCACTGAACATTTATGAAGACCCGACGTTAAACTGATTCTCCTCCTAGTTCATTCAACTCGACTGTTTTTAAGTTTAGAGCAAACTGAAACATTTTTTAAAGTGTTGATTGATGATTGTTGATGATTTTCACATTTCAGTGAATCGTGTTTTCTTCCTGACTGTTGACAGAATCATCCACCACCTCTGAACTTCCTTCCTTCGCTCTTTTTCTGAAATCCATCACAGTCCCCGCTGTCTGCACTCTCAGTCTATTCATGTCTGATATTTCAAAATAATCATTAGCAATATAGAGCAACACAATTTGATTGTGAAAACACAATCTGACACAGAATTAAAATTTGTGAATAAAAAAATCAATTTGATTCTGAGATTTGTGTCATAATTTGGAGAAAACCAATAACCATCAAACTTTAATCTGACATTTCTCCCGAGAATGTCAATTTTCTGACTTTTTTTTTTTAACTGACATCTCATGTTTGTGATTTTAAGATTGAAACTTTAATCTGCAGTCCTATATATTTTTCACAGATTTAGACTTTTTCTCTAATGTTTAAGTTAAAACATAAAAAAAAAAAAAAATTTGATCCCAAAGTTGAAATTTAGACACAATTTCTTACAATTTTAAACAATTCTACACTTTTTTCATTTGATTTTTCTCTTACATTCTTTAAACTTATATATATATATATATTTTAACAAGTTTTAACTTTGTCTGTTGTTAAATCTCTGAATCCTGAAAAACCATTATGTTAAAGTTTTATTATATTTTGTAGTTGAAGTTTAAAGTTATAGAAGCGACATCCGTCTGTCGTGTCTGTATTTGTTGTTCTCTGACAGCAGACCGTCCGGTTCCTCTGTCCTCTGCA
>NC_056472.1:34995949-34998460 GCF_008729295.1 Plectropomus leopardus | reverse complement strand
AAAAAAACTCTTTCTAAAATCCACGTCTGAGCACTTTTATGACTTTTGAAAGATCAGTTAAAGTCTTTTAGAGCCAGTGAAGGCCTTATTTTTTATTACTGAATCTGATGACTTTTAAGACTTTTTAAGGATCTGCGGGAACTCTGGAGCTGCTGCAGAGGCCGTCTCTGCGACAAAGAGTGATGAAGACGGGCGGTTTCTATTTTTAGAGATCTGACCCAGCAGGAGGCTCCACAGAGTCTGACTGATGAACCAGCAGCTGATCTCAGAGCAGATTAAAACTTGTGTTTAACCCTCTGAGGGAACTGGTCTCCAGCTCAGTTTCAGCTGGTCTTCACTGCGCATCCACTTCACTTTGGTTTTGTTTAAAAATGCATTTTTGGTCCAGTTTTACTCAAATATTTGATCTATCTTTTAGATTTGTATCTAATATCAAATATTCCTGCTTTTAAAAGACATAAATGCTGCTGTCAGACTGACCGACCAGCACAGCTCCCAGTGCTCCCAGTGAACCACACACACACCAACTGGAACTGAGCTGAAGTGCAATTTACCTGCATGTGCACTTACTGGTGTAAATACTCTTAACTCCTGAGTTTGGGTCCTGTTGTTACTATTTATATTGTTCTTTTTGCTTAGTTTATCCTGCACACACTTTGCTGCTGTAACAATGCAAATCTGCCCACTGTGGGACAGATAAAGGGTTGTCCTGTCCTGTCCTGTCCTGTCCTGTCCTGTCTTGTCTATTTTAGTAATTTATTTTTAAAAGTACAAAAGCCTAACTAATACAAGTGTATTATTTTTGTATTTCAGCTGAAGTATCACTTTACATTTTGATTCAGCTGACATGCGTGCCGTTTTGTTTGGGGTTTGTGGAGTCTGTGAGCAACACGTCCAGCGGTTCGGCGGCGTCACATTTCACAGCTGACAAAAGACAAAGGAGACGGAAAAGATGCAACTAAAGTCCAAACTGGAGTCAAACCGGCAAAGTCACGTGACGTGCACCTTGAACCACTTCTCCACAGGGACGTCTGCTGTAGCTTCGGTCTTTATTTTTATCTTTACTTGTTTCTTACTTCCTAAAACAACTTTAAGCCAAAAATGTGGTTAATACGCAGCTGTAGGAGTTTACATATATTTAGAATACATGATTTGGTTGATGAAAAAAGTGCATAAAGAGTTTAGGATGTGAAGTGTTTGGGTTCAGTTTTACTTGATTTGATAGAAGAGTTTCTGCTGATGATCACGGAGATCGAAGTGCACATTCTGATGTTTACTGACGGTCACTCTCTTCTGTTTTTTATCGTCGTTTAGTGGTTTCATTTTCGAGCTTTTTAGCCGCCGTTAGTTTCTGGTTTCAGTCCTGAATGAGATCATGTGCCGGCAGTTTGTCCTCAGTCTGAGCTCGCTGATAACACTTTTTTAACCCCTTGTGAACTGATGTTTCAGTTCCTCTTTGACCTCGACTGGACCGGCTGTCTTTGACCGGTCCTGGTTTTCCGGTTGGCCCTGCCTGTTCTCGGTTAGTTTCCTGTCTGGCCGTGACGTCGTGGTCATTACGGGTCATAAAACCTCCTCTGATTGGTGTGAACATCCTGCAGAGACTCACTGAGACTCTGAACATTTGGCTCACTTCAGCTGCAGACGCAACAATAAAACGAATAAACGTGTTAAGATGAATTAAGAAAGATAAACACGAAACACAGACGCTTTTGAGGGGAGTCTCAAGGTTTATCCCTTAAAAACCCATAATAACCCTTAATATTACAATCAATTAATTTACTCAGTAATTACTATTTTTTAAAAAAATCCAAACATCAGGTGAATACCTAAATGTGCATTTTGCAAATTTAAAGATGTTTGATTGCATATTATAAATCCCTTAATAAACACTTAATTCCTTACAGGCCAATTATTTATCCACTAATTTACCCAAATAATAATTATCTGAATTACTAACCAAGAGTCCCTTAAAATATCATTAATTCCAACATAATTCTGTCAGTCACCAATGATTTGGTCAAATATTCCTCATAAATTCAGTAGATTAGAAGGAAAGTTAAGTATAAAACTTAAAAAACACTTACTTTGTTGTTTTGGGTTTTTGTTGTAAATGAGGATGTTTTTAAGAGGTTTTTATAAAACCTTTTTCATTAGTTTGGATTTTGATTGCGATGTTTGCTGTGTGATGCATTAAGAGGATTTTAAGATGCTTTTTTAAGTTACACATGTGATAATTTAATTTATTCATTTTTATTGAACCTTTATTTAAGCAGTTTGGTCCCTTTGAGATTAATAATCTCTTTATCAAGAGATTATCACTGTGTTTGTTTTAGTTTGAGATTTTTCTCTGAACTCTGAGGGTCCCTGAACGCCTCATCAGAGTCGATCTTAACGTGACGACTCCCTCAAACATCACCTCTACTTATTATTATTATTATTATTATGATGATTATTGTTATTATTATTATTATTATTATTATTATTATTATTATTGTTGTTGGTGTTGTT